>NC_142718.1:31474247-31489247 GCF_055471065.1 Atractosteus spatula
AAATTACATTTAGCATGTAACAATAAAAAATATAAAGAGGTACTTTAAAGGAACTCTAGCACAGATTCTAGAGAAGGTTACTATTGCTATGATTAAACAGATATTTTAATATTTTAACAATATTTCTCAAACATGTATAATAAAGTATTTTCTGAATCATATTATATTACAGTTCTTAATATAGATTTACTATATGTGTGAAGGTTGTTCTCCACTCTGTTTTGATTTATAGCCCTTTCTAGTATTTTTATAATAATTTACTCATGCTGGGATACAGAAAAATAATTTAATTCTACAATGGTTAAACAAAGCTCTGAAACAACCTACAAAGAACATGTATACCTATTGTATATAATTAAATTATTTATGATTAGTGGGGTTCTGATTAAGCAAAGTGAACACTTAACCAATCAATCAATTTTTGATTTTTTTTATAGGTAACTCTTTTTTCTATCAGTTGATAGGACAAATCCTATTAATCACCAGCATTTTGAAATCTGTTTCTTCAGTTGTATAATACAGTAATTATTTATGAACCATACATGTTTATTTTCAAATGTTTCTGATAATTACTATTTGAATAATCAGCAATTCTAGCTAGTCATATGCAGGCAGATTTAAAAGAGTACAAAAAATAGTATAATCATGGTAATACTGCCCCCCCAACAGCAACTTTATATGTACTTTAGTTACAGTACAGTAATAATAACTTTGTAGATATAAATAGCCATGGACAGATTCATTACCAGCTTGAAGCCTGATATTGTCAGATCTCAGACTACGCAAGGCTCGACGTGGTCCTTATTGAAATGGGAAACTTCTGAGGGATACAAGTTACTGCTGTAAGTTAGTTTGTAAGTCAGTATGTGGACTAGAAAACTCAGCATTGCCAAGGTATAGTGAAAAAGAATAATGCTCTAGGATGAAATGTTGAACAGTGGTCATGACTTGTTGATTACTAAATATGCCACAGCATGTTTGTAATAGTAAGGGCATTATCCCCATTGTTGGTGATGAATTCTGCTTTGGGCTCACACAATCTTATCTAAGGTGTAGGGAGCTTTCTGGTGCAGAATGACTGCCACATCTCACCCAAGTGGGTGTTGCACTTCGATGCTGGATAAAATGGGTCTCCTCCTACACGTAATAAGCTTTGGAAACCTCTGGGATAAAATTGTCTACATGTGTGGCAAAGATTTATTATTTTTAAAAAATAAAAGTAAGCTGTGAATGTTTTAATTGATTCCCTGTTGGTAAATAAAAATAACATTCATTATACCACACAAGACTAAAAATGAGTGAGATGCTAAGTTTGAAAGCATGAAAGCTTAATTCACATTGGCTATTGAGGAAAAATGTAAATTCAACTTGGCTTCGGTGCTCTTTTTAGTCTGCATGTACAACCCAAACCACATTGAATTAAGTGCAAGAAGAGATTTTGGAAATTACTAAAGCCACTTCATATAAGCTATTGTATGCTTCTGTGTCCTAGGTCCTGCAGGACACCTACAGGTGTAGCTGTAGCAATGACAACTTCTTTGAGAGTATCTCAGTAGATACAGTAAAAGCTATTGTTCAATGCTCTGTATTCAATGTTCTGCATGTCTTAATAAAAGCAGCTGCAAAGTACAGCAATCCGAAATTGGCACTTAATATTAATTTCTAGAATTTTGTCCAACAGTGGATTCTGAATAGGGATATGGTAGCTAGAAATGTTGCCAAACAGGTCATAGGTCCAGCCTGTCTTGTGTGTGGCGTGCATGGTCTACCTTTGCTAGTGTGTTTTCTTTTGGGTTTTCTGCTTAGGATACATTGGATACTCTTAATTTCCCCTTTCTCAGCAGCCTTCTTTCCCAGTCAGGGTGAGAGCTGTTGCACATTCTCAGTCCTGCCTTGTGCTCCAGGCTCCAGTTTGCCACGACCCTCACCAGGACTGGTGGCTTTTGTGATAGTCAAAGGATGAATCCCAATTGTAAGGATTCGTTTTTTAAAACAATGAACTTACAGAGAAACATAAATAATACAACACATGCTATTGGAGCCACTACACTTTTGTTGCATTTTTAATGCCTCTCAGTATATATGACCATGCTTATATCATATAGACACAGACCTATAAGATCTAAAACATCATCTGGATGCCAGGACATTTGCACTTAATTATTGCACTATTTTTAATCAATAGAAAATGGGCTGTAACTTGTTACTATTGGCTTATTTACTGAATGTGTTCCAGTGGTAAACCCATATTTAATCAAACGTATCGTACGTTGACAATAACGTGCGACCACAGCCTTACAGTGTATTAAGATGAAGGGAATTCTGATATTCTCTGGAACACTAGCTGTCCATGGTGCTCTGGAAACATCCCTTAGGCTCAGTGGTGCCTGACTTATCCTTGTGATTGGATCACGTCCTCTATCACAAGGTACCTGTCAAGATTCTGCAGTAGTACTGTATATTATGATAAGTCACAAAAACGATAAGTCATGGTCAAACCTTGTTCTGAATGACAAAATTTATTATTGTTAGCTGCATATTACTGCAGCATTACAGATGATCTTTCTGTGTTGTTACAAATGTTACAGAAGTAGCTGAGAAATACACTGCTAAGCTTCTCTGAAAAAAGCACATAAAGGATGGATACTGTCACTACTAGGACAGGGAGATGGGATTGGAACACTTTGTCTACATTCTGTTTATGTCCCAGTTTCCTCTGCTTCTCTACTTTAAAAGCTAAAGCTAGGTTTTTCTACCTTATAAAGCAGTCAGTCTTGCCAATTCTGCATGTTATTAGACACAGCAGGTCCTTGTTCATCCTACATGTGCTTAAAAACCCATATGAGTTGTATACTTGTGCACTTCGTCCTGTTAAGGAATTTGTAATACCCATGACAGTCAAAGAAATCTATAGCGTTATCTTCAATTCTATACTATTAGACACAAAACAGCTTTCCTTTTTGAGCACAGTAATTCAGAACAGAACATGTTATGGTCTAAATGAATTTGCTTAATGTATTGGTTTTTTGTTATGTTTTAAAAAAAACAACTTTCACTTTCTACTCATAATCTAAATAGTGATGGGGTCAGATACATGACTTAAAAAAAAAAGAATTTCCATTTAATTTATCCTTATTTTCAATGTTACCCCAGCTTGTCATGAAGTGAACTGTCAAAGCACAGAAAAGCACAAAACACATCCTTCAGATAAATGCAGATAGCATATTAACATAATGAGGAAAACACACTTAACAGGACATGACCTGATGTCATCTGATTATGCCTATGATTAATGATCTCCTTTTACCAATACATGAGGCTCAGATTTTGTGATTAAAAGCTGGAAATCTTTCTATCTGGTTTAAAATAGGAAATTTCTTAATCTATAGCAAGAGAAAGCTTTCTTGATTAACAAAATGAGAGCTGAATTGATGATTTTATTTTTAAATGTTGTCACTACTTTTTCCTTTCTCTCCATACTTTCTCATTTTTTTTTTGATGCTCACATTTTAACATTAGTAAGTTTACACTGTTGCATCTCATTCTTCTTTCTGGAAAAAGAAATGCGATTGGAAATTCAGTTATCATGAGCCTTAGGAGTCACGGATGGCTGTTGGGATGGCTGACAATTGACCTTTAGTGATGTCAAAGTAGTTTCAGGTCTGTGCTGAATAATTTCTTTCCTTTCTAGCCTCGCTCTTAGCTTTAGTGATGTTGAACAAAAGACTAAAGGAAAGAGGAACACAGTGAGATGCTGTTATCACTATTCACTTAAATATATTTATATACTGTAGATACATTTTTATCTGTACTTTTTTCTACTTTAATGCTTATTTAAAAAAAAGCTGAACACACCAGGCTATAAGCATTAAGAGAGAAATAAATATTTGCATACATTGAATGTCACTATGCCTGTAATATTTATTGATGCTTTTAATACAAAATCAGATTCACAGAAGCCTTCAAACCTAGTCATGATGATTAAGATGCATGTGAAGACACAGAGTGATGAAACAACAGTTTTGTTCAACACAAATTTCCTTCATCTCTGTCCATGCAGGGCCTTTTTAAAATGTTTTTTTTTACCTTTTTACTTGTCTCATTTAATGCCAGTATACAGTGCCTTCCAGAATGATTGGGATTATTTTTTTTCTCTTCAGTCAAATAATTAATATCTTTGATCATGAGATTAATACAAATTAAATAGTATAATATCCATTTTATTTTGAGGTAAATGTTTGATCATATTAGAATAGAATTTTCAAACTCCCTTCCAGGATGGCTTTGTCTCATCTTGTTTTTGTTCCAGCTGAAGTACAGTAGTCAATCAAACAATTGACCTAATTATTTTCTAAATTAGACATATAGTATATAGGATTTCTCTTAATGTCTTTTACAGTTGATTACACATAGTATTCACTTCAAAAAGGTATATTTGCCAATAAATCACCTTGGAGTCTTGTTAGAAGTATTTCCATTAATGCAGCTAATTAAATTAGATGCACTATGTAACTAAGAATATGATTGGAACAAAGAAGAGAAGACACTAGTCCTCCAGGAATTACATCTGAGTTCCCTGTATTATAATAAAAAACGTACTTTGCATTCAACCAAATAATTTCTACTGACCAAAGTATTGGGGCACTTTTTCAGAGTGTTAAAGTCAGTATTTGGTTTCATAATAAGGCCTTATTGGCATGGAGTTTGCAAACTATTGAGCTAATCAATTATTAAGCTAATCAAATGAGTAATTATTGAAAATAGCAAAATTTCTGTCTAGCAGCCACTACGATTTATAGCCTGTTCTTGGGGTGTTCTTACTTACTTTATTTTTTTCTTCTGCATGAAAAAACTCATGTTAAATTGGATTTAAATCTGGAAATAAACTTGGCCAGTCCAACCTTTTCCACTTCGTACTTGGGTCATTTTCATACTGTAGCTGCGTGGTGCCACCCCATAATTATGGAAGTATTTTCTTCTACATAAGCAAACAAAATGTTCCTATAAATTTCAGAATTCTGCTACTGCCACCAATAAAAACGAGCCAGCTCCAGAAGTGAACACACATGCCATACTACCACCATGCTTCATTGAGGAACTGTTGTTTTTGAAACATCTGGAGTTCCTTTCTCTCTCCAGACTTTAAGCTTTCCATCACTTTGGTAAAGCTTTATCTTGTGCTGAGCAAATTCTAACCTGGCTTTTCTGTTGCTGGTGTTGATCAGAGGTTTACAACTTACTTACTGTGTAGCCTTTGTAATTTTGCTGTCTCAGTCTTCTGCTAACTGTTGATTTAAGATACCTTCACCTCAGTGCTCTGAAGGTCTTTAGTGATTTCACTGAAAGTTATTTTAGGGTATTCCTTGACAGCTCTGATAATCGTTCTGTCATCAACTGCTGCTGTTTTTTTCTTGGCTGACCTGATCTTGCCTGATTGGTAATTATACCTGTGGTTTCTTTTTTCTTAAGAGTATTAAAATTGTTGATTTTGGCATGCCTGATGATACTGATTGAGCTTTATTTTCTTTGTATGACCTATTTCCCTGATTTCATTTAACAGAAAGTTCTCTGGTTTATTTCTGACTTTCGATTACAGACTCCAAACACACAAGTCAAAATGAAACAGATTTTTAGGATCTTTTTTTTTAGCACCAAAGTAGCCAATAACAAACCGTTGACCAACAAGAGACGTGTCAGCAAATTGTCCCGATTGAAATTCCCAATTATCAAGATGGTAAAATTGAATCGAATTTATTAAAAATAAAATACCTATAAGCTGTAGTCATAAGCCATGTTTTTCCCAAATCCTAGTTTAGACTTCACTGTCATAATACTTTTGAAGAGCACTATACATGTACTGTACGTATATTTAATATTATTGACTATGTCTTACTTTAAATCATTATTTTAATTTTAAAAAAAGCACATAAGAAAGGATATACTATAGATGAGGGCAGTTTGGTCCATCTAGCTTGTTTGACTGCTAGTAGCTAATTGATCCAATGATCTTATCCTAGAAAGGAGCCCAGGTATCAGGTTCAACACTATGGCTGCATCGATTCTTCCAGGCAAACACAAGCCTTTGTGTTAAATGCTGTTCACTGGTCTCAGTTTTAAATGCACTTCCCTGTAATTCCCACTTGTGTTCTTTGATTTGCATTTCACTGTGGAATCCAAAGAAGTCTGTTGGTTTGAATTTGTCAGTCCTTGGAGGATTTGAAAAACATGAATCGGGTCTTCTCGTAGTTTTCTCAAATCAAGACTTAAAAGTTCTAGATTTTTCAGTTGTCAGTGGTAGCTTTTTTTAGGACTGATTCCAGAGCAGCAACTTTCTTATGTAACGTGGCAAGAAAAAATTTAGACTTAAATATTCAAATTGAGGTTTTCCTAGTGCGTTGTACAATTTCAGCATAACGTCTAGTTTTAAAAACTACATTTTTGACTATGTATATTTTGGACAAAACCACTTGATAGTAAGTCCAGGGGTAATCACAGACATCACAAAAACACAGGCCTGAAGAAGGCTCCACGGCCGAAACGTTGTGTTTTCTTTCTTCTCTTTTCAGCATGGAACAAACCTTTTACTTGTTCCATCATAAAAACATAAGCCTGACAAAAAGATAAAAAAAAGTTTTTACTAAAGTGCCCCCCTGCAGTAAAGTGAAGCGAAATCATTCAACAAAATAGTAAACAGTTTTCCAAAGGAAATTCTTATGAGCAGTTCCAAACAAGCTTGCACACACCAGACTGTGTTGCAGTCACCCTGACAAGACTTGCTACACCATGAGTGGCAGGTTGAATACTCTAAGCTCCACCCCTGGTTCCTACTGATGGACAGGAAAGCCTCCATTTAAACCAGGGGTAAAACAGGCTCAGTAACTTTGACACAATGTGGTAGGCCCACATCAGGTAAGAGATACAAATAATCAATACATAGATTCATGCTATTTACAATGATTTATGCCATACAGAGGTGCAAAATAGAATATTTTTGTTCCAGAATGATAAGGATACTAGGATAAACAAGAAAGTGGTTTATAATGTGATGAGGGCATGTACTGTACCAATCATAATCCTAACACCTGACACCCGAAGAAGGCTCCACAGCCGAAATGTTGTGTTTTCTCTCTTCTTTTTTTCAGCATGGAATAAACCTATTACTTGTTCCTTTGCAGCCTATGCATGCTGACGCAGCTACCCACCTGAACTACATAATCCTAACTTTCTGTATGTCTTTTTTTGCTTCCCAATATTGCATAAAAGATGAAAAATTATGTCATCATAGTTACCTACTGTATTTTTTTTCTCTAGTTAGCTTCTTCAATCTCATTGTTTCCCATGATTTTTCTACTGCTAGCATTCACTCTGGACTAACACTCTGGACTTGATTGCATGGCACATATTCTGTCATGTAATGTATTTGCCCAGCTTTAAATTTTGAACTTTTGGAAAAACTACTTAGCTCAGAGAAGGTGATTGACTATTGGTGTGGTATATCGCCAGTTACTACTGCTGCTTTATGGGTCCTGTGTCCTGGGCTCAGTTCTGGCGTGGGCCACCTTCTTTGTGAACTTGATATGCGCTCCAGCGCATGTTGCAAAGTGGTTTGAGGTTTTGTGTAGGACTGCATACATGTAGGTTGATGTTACTGAGTGTTGCACAGTCATACTATATAAGGAGATACATTAATTGTTGTTTGAGTAGTTCAGTGAGATCCTAATCAGTGCAACAGAAGGATAAATATGTGTAAAGAATTTGGTGAGACTCGTCTAGCAGAGGGAATGTCAGCCTAGCTGGGAGGATAGGCCCCAAGGGTGTAGTTGGGGAGGGAAATTCCAGGGAGGTGCGCGAAGGGAAGTCTTGGTGCAAGATATTTGGTCACGATTGTAGTCCTTCCCCCTTTAGGGCGCTCCGGCTCGTTCACTTTATAGTTGATTTTGTGCACCTGCTCCCCGTTCCTGCCTTCCTACAAAAGCCAGATGCTCACTCTGTTCCGGGCTCTGCATTGGCTTCCTGAACCAGCCGAGTCCAGTACTTGGAGCAGCTGGTTCCATTCCCCCTTTTTCCCCCCGACCCTTCGCTGGATTCTGCTCCGGCTTTTAACTTTGTTTTGTCTATCATGGATTTATCACCCGGCTCTGGACCTTCGCCTGCACTGGACTTCCCTTTGGACTCCCTTTTGGACTGTTCGCCTGGACCACGCCCCCACACCCCCTCACCCCCACCCCCGGTTCCTCTACTAGCCCAGTTCCTCGTCTCCCCCCTGTGTGTGTTCACTCCCTTCCGGATTGTGTCATCTGCATAGGGTCCTGAAAGAACGCTTCATAACAATATGTAGGTGAGTGGAAGGAGTGATGCAAGATTAGGATCTAACCTTTATAAACTTCAGACAGTATATAACAAACCAATTGATTGGGAGGCCTAAGTGAGATAGGATTTTTATTTTCCTGATAATTTGTTGCTGTTGTTTATTAGGTTGATACAACATCTTTGATCTTCAGTGCTTATATATTATCATATATATCATGGTTTAAATACTTTTCAATTCTTTAGTTTAATTGTGCAAATTGTCTTTGCCTTTGACTGACCCCCTAAGCAAACATTACATATGTTAAGAGGGCTTGGCCTGCTCCCTCAGAGATATACTGTATGTTGGTTGTCTTATGTTGGTTGTGTGCTTGTGTATATATCACTGTAACTATGCTGGAAACTTTCTTCCTAGCTAAATCCTATCTGTGACTTTGTTAAATAGGAACAACCTAATCTTTTAAAGCATCTAAACAAGTTGAGCTTTCACAAAACAGATCCCTTTTTTATGGTTACAAGTGGTGTCTCATCAACAAATAAACACAAAGGAGAATTTAATCTTCAAAGCACTTTATAAAAACCCCAGCAATATGCATAAGGATTTAAAATCCAAAGACAGTAAAAAATAAAAAAGAAGAACACTAATATAGAGAAAAGGATTCTGCAAATCTACCAGATTAAATAAGTACGATCCAGTCAGCTTGCTTTAAAAGGTTTGGCACCTAGATTATGAACATACTGTACAAATATCTGAGTGCTTTACTGTATTGTACTAACATGCTTCCTGAAATACCAGTGAGTTTCAAATGTTCAGACTCCAAACTAGAAAAGTTTGTGGTTTGTGGTTTTCATTTGCGGTCAGGCACAGACATATCAATACAAAATTTAACAATTTTTCCTTTGTTTTCTGTCATTCAGGAATCGAAGTTTTATGCAGTTTCTAATATAATATCACAATTGCACTACTGTTTTTCTTTCATTCCTCAGTTTCTAGCCTCTTCTGCACACTAAGACAACAAGAAAACAATACTGAACTCAGTGACTCAACCAAAAATACTTGCAATTCTGTTTCCTCTCCCAGTGTTTAGCGTGCCACAAAGGCCTTATTAAATGGGCCCTGAATGTAGGCTACAATGTCAGCCTGTGTTGCTAATTGTAAGTGGGATGCATGTTAATTTTCGCAGTAAAAATACAAGATATCTTTTATTGTAGCACTTTTATAGCCATAAAACACAGATTTACATTTGAGCAATACAAAGCTATTTTAGGCTGCTGGAAATGCAATAAAAGAGTTCTGCATTCCTGCACTTCCTACATTTTTGTTTTATCATGAGCTTCTCGAGTGTTTCTCCAGTAAAGTATTCCTGCAGTGTAGCCATAATAGATGTGGGGGCAGGGAAGGTACTGGACAGAGCCAAACTGGAAAAAAACAGCCTTTGAAGCTGCACCAGCTTTCACAAGCTGCAGAGAACTTCCAGCTTTAAGAAGAGTGGGTTATAGTGAACTAAAATCTCTAGGAATGTATTATTGTATTGATTCAGTGGAAGTAAAAGTGAAAAAATAATCTGAGATGGTTATTTTGAACTGATTCTGAAATCATAATGAAGCACGGAGCAGAATGATCAAATCAATTGTAAAATGGTGAAAAATTTCTGTTTCATGTACAGTAAGAGCATCCGTTAGAAAAAGTAAGAATAATAATGGCTTTCGACAATTAGCAAAGAAGACATTTATTCACTCAGAAACAGCAAAAAGAAACACTGGAATACACAAAATTGGAAAAGATATGTATAATGTATCCACATACACTGTTCAGTTTAAGATAAACCTAGTGTATAAATCTAGGTTTCGTAAAAGTTCAGATAACAATATATTCTTGACATTTACTTTGAACACACTTTGAAAGTTGTATCGTACACTCTTGTACATTTTGCCCTAACGTGCTTTTGGCATGATTTGGATATACAGAATTGCCTCATGAAAAAAAAAAGGGTTAACTAAATTATGTAACACTCTCACAAAGCAATTTTTTTATAATAGTCATAATTTGCTCTGTCATAACAGTATAATGTTTTACATGCCTTGTGATGATGGCATCTTTATCATACCCATAAGGCAAAGGGCTTGGACAGACTTGAGAGCTGGGCCATGCCGATAAGTGAGGGCAGCTTGTCTGGCTGCCATATACTGTAGAATAGACTTGTTGTGATGAGCTCTGTGGGTATTTCTGAAAGAGTTTGATTTATATGGACAGGAAATGCCTCAAAATCTGTTAATCTCATCTTGGCAAGGCAATTCAATACAACAAAAAAAAAAACAAAACATTTGTCTTAATGCCTTGTTTTCTGTAAAAGAAAGTAGTCATTTTTCATGTGAGAGTATTTTATGCAAGTGTTATATCATCCAGTGCAATTATTTCTACTGATTTGTATGTGTGCTAGGTTGACTTGACAACTGGGAGGCACAAGTTTATTCAAGTTGATAAAGCTGATCCTTTCCACATGTGCATGAAACTTTTGGTAAAATGAGAAATGCCATGTGAAAGTAAAGTGATCATTGAGGTTGTCAGGATGCTGTCTGCTTTTTGCAGTAAATCCCAAATAGGTGGCTTGTCATCCAATGTCAAGAGCTACTTTCTGGACACTTAAATAGCCTGTGAAAGAAAGAACTCTTTCAAAGCATAGTCTCTTCCAAGATACTTTAACTCTACAACTAAATATACAATATATTCAAAACCTAGCATTAAAATGAAGAGAGCTACTGTACAGTGCATAATACCATTACCATCTAATTAGATATAATGGTGGATGGAGATCTTTTCCATTCATACTTCATATACTCCAGTTAGTTTTGCATAAATTCTGAAAAAGTATTAGTTGATATTTTCTGCTTTTATACATTGCAGATATTTTGGACAACATAACACGTTTAGAAATGCTCACTATTGTTTTTTTATATATAAAAGTTCCACACACAATGTAAAAGGAGTCTCATGTGCAATTAAAACAGAGGTGGTTAGAGGCCCTGGGGGATTTCCTTTGGATTTAAGCAGAAATGTCCCTTGCACTGCGTGTACTGTGTGTCCTTAACAAATTCAGCCTGCATCTATGTATTGGGCTGTCAAGAAACTAAATGAAAAGTAGTTTTAATAGGTGACCCATAACCTGCTTTATATTTTCTGTCAATTATAAAAGCATAAAGTAATGCATAGTTATGAGACATGCATGGGCATATTAAAATGCACAAATAATTTGTGTTTATGCAGCGCTACTTTAGACCACTTGATTTCAGATTTGGAATCCATGCATAACTAATATTGTGTACCATAAAATCAACCAGTTAAGCTTTAAAAATGCAAGGAGCATTTTTTCCGGTACAAAAATGAAGTAATTATTATTTTTAACTATCTATAGAACAATAGAGTGCGTTTAGTTGTTTGTGATTATCGTTGTTATTTTATTCACTTATCCAAAGCTATACTTTAATGCTTTGTTTTTATAATCGCCATTTATTTCTTCTTTGTTAATTGCATAGAACCTATACTGGATATTTGTCAACCTATGGTCCCATATTTGAATATAAATGTTGATGTGGCAGCCCCCTGGGCCAAAGTTTAACTCAGGTGTGTATATAATTCTCTTTCCTAAGGTCAGCCTCTCACCAGGATAAATAATTGAAATTACATAGTTGATCACTTCAGGGCTTAGGTCCATACATAATTAGCCAGTCAATTTATCTGGAATAAACTGGAACAATGACATGGAAATGAACCAGATAAGTGGAACCCTTGATTAAACATCAATGCAAGCTTTGAGATGGGTAGGGGTTTGGGTCTTCCTTTGGTGTTCCTTTGGCATATCGCCTAAAGGGTACGTCATGAAAGAAGTTGCAGGTAAACTACCAGATTCTGTTCACCATCAGACATCTGTGGATGTCTATTAATTGCACTGATTTTGCAGGAGGTGTGGATTCTGAATTCTAGAATGTTAAGTAAGTCTGGAAAAGAGTGGGTTTGCAATGGCCAGAAGCTAACTGGCTAGCGAATGAATGTCTCTTGTATCTCCAATGAACTGAGCAATGCAAATACATAATAAGAAGGGCCTAAGCTGGTGGAGGTCTTTCAATCACTGAAGGGCAATGGTTCATCCCCTTCAATGCATAATCATAGCCCTGAATCCCAGGGGATTTTAAGCCCTAACCTGTTCAATGGTGCTGAGATATAAGATAGCCATATTCAGATTTGCAAGGTAAACAATGATGCACAACAGCCCAGAATTCTTGCATTTGAAGGAATAAATTGAAGCTAAATATTTCCAAAAGGAGGGCATAAATTGAAGACAGCTTTTCCTTCCTGATTTCACTGCATTTGTTTGCTTTGTTAACATTCTCAATCTTATTTTTCAGTGGGAAGAAATTGGTATTTCTTTTCTGTGAACAAGGTTCAATGTATGACTTTATTATACCTCAACATGAACTCTATTACTGGTTGCAATAGAATATGGTGCTCAGTCTATCATAAGTTGAGCTTGTTTGAAATAAGGATTGAATACCCAGTGCATCACCAGAATTCTCTCTTATTCAAACATTTAGCTTTGTTTTATGCATTATCTTTTTCAAGACTAAATGTAATCACTTTATTGGAATAAGATGATAATCAATGATAAATTATTTTTGTAGAAAGCCAATCAAGTTTAGTTGATCCCAGTTTTAGTGATTATTACAACAATGTCAATTAATCGCTTTTAAAAAGTTTAAATTGCTTATTGAAAGAAACTTGTTAGCAGCACGGCTTGAAACATACAATCACCTGTGGACCAAAAATGAACTATTAATTTGAGTAGCTTCATTATTTTATTCTGTATTTGAAACTTCACACTTGCAATGTTCAGATGTTTTTTTTCCCCATTGTGTATTTTTAAGAATGGCCTTGTTCCATGTCATATCGTGGTAATCATTTCAGCCCTTAAATACTGTATAAACTGCCACTAGAACGTTCTGTTTTTATTTCATATTTCACCATGCTCACTATTGATTGACAGCGCCTCATGAGTGCATTTGAAATTGCATAGGAATCTATCAAATGGGCAGTAAAGAGCCTGGAAGGAAGCCAGACGAAGTGAGGTGAGGCAGGGATGAGGAGACACCAGACTAGCCTCACTGTCTAGGCTGTGGCTATATCAGCTCTGTGTCTCCCAGCAGGAAGCACTCTGGAGTAGAGCAGGGATCTTCCTGGCCTGTGTGAGATATGGAAAATAGGGAAATGGTGAATAAAGGGACACACATTAACCCCTTTAGGTCTTCCTTACATTTGCCATTAAAACGAATATAACAATAAAGTATACTTGTGATGGCCAAGACACACTAATGTCAGAGTGAGAAAAGTCCATTATTATTTCTTCCATTGCAAAACAATGATGGAAGATAATTGCGTCTACTGAGAAAAAGTTGCAAGCACTGCCACAGAAACCCATATACAAATCTTGTGTTTCTCACTTTAAAGTGTTTTGAGGAGTAAGATGCAACTGTTGAATGAACTGTAGTCCTCTATAGTTTTTATATTGAACATTTGAGGTTATGCCTGAAAACACAGGGCTTTAAATATCAGTGCCACACTTGTAATCTTTCCTAATTCAAAACTAATTGTCTCCAGTTTGGTCTTTACCACAATATGCAAAGAGATTAATAATAATATTGTGTACTTACAATCTACAGTTCACTTATTTTAACGATATGTAAATTATATAAAAAACTGACAAGAAAACTAAAAAAAGAAAGGATATGTTGGGTACTGAATCCATATAATGCATTAGTAACCTTCACCTTAGATGTGTTATTCATTTATACAGTCAAAAACTCTTCAGCAGTACTTTACTGTATATAAGGATGCAAGCAGTACAGTTTTCTTGTCTACATAGAACTTGTTCAACTCTCTCTGAATGTGTGTCAGTAGCTGTGTTTAGTCTGAGCAGAACAAATTAGAGATGTTTGTCTTTTCATTGATAAAGAACTTGACTTATTTTCTTTAAAATACTTCTTCTTTTGTCTGATAACAATAGTTCCTTTGTTTGTGGTCTCACCAAGCAACAACAGTAAGAAAATCAGTAAACCATACTAATTGCTTAAATTTGGTGAAGTCAAGGACGTGCAACAGAAACTTTCAAAAGTTTTGACAAGTAGGGTTCTATCAATAGTACTGTGGACAAATAGGACAAGAATTTCTTTATTTGTAGGACATGGGTGAATCTATTTACTACACATTTATGATGGCTCTGATAATTGAATTAATTATATAACATTAATTTACAAAAATACAAAGACCCTGTAGTATTAATGCAACCTGTGTTTCCAGATGCTCATTTCAAAATAGTAAAGTGAACTGCCTAATCATATCTTGCCATCTGGGAATTACCCTCCGAGGTAGGAATATGTGATTATGCTATAAGATGATTTAAAGTACATATGTGATAATATGACTTGCAGGGTTAAAGAAAAGCATTTAGTTTCTACAAGGAATTAAAGGGTAAGCTTGTTAAGCATCATCGGTAAAACACAACTGATTATTAACTTCCAGTTCATTTAGTAACCATAATGCTAATTTAAACTTTGTAAATTAAAATAAATAAGGTCATTATTGTTGAAACGCATTTGCATATTTCACAGGTGTAATCCTGCACATTTTAATGCTCAGACTTC